>NW_025421313.1:0-43924 GCF_011764305.1 Mustela putorius furo
AAGTACACCAGTCACGAAAAGACAAATGCAGTATGATTCTGTTTGTAATAGGTACTAGAGTAGATAAATTTATAGACAAGAGTGGTTGCCAAGGGCTGCCGAGTAGGGACTGGATTTTTAATGGCTATAGAATTTCAGTTTTGCAAACAAAAGATAATTCTGGAAAGCTCAACCAGCCAGTCAACAAGTGAGCCTGACAAGAGTGGTTTTCCTTTGGTTGTTGTGGCTCTCTCTCACAGTCAGTAGCCAAGGTGCATTTGGGTTTCTTCATATGTGGGTTGTGTCTTTGGCGCTGGAATCTGGCCTCACTACACCACTAGCGCTTACTCTTTGGCTTTTGTCTGTAAACGGGCTACTGAGATGTCCAAGCAATAAGGATAATACTACCTATGTAAGAAGTGTGTTTCTCGTACTTTTGCTGGGAGGGATCTAAAGATTATAGGGTAAGGCTTTTAGATAAGAACTTAAGTTCATGTACCCGTGGCATGACCGTTAATGTTTAGATTTTTGTTTTGTAATTGGGGTTACACCAATAGGCGTGTTTGCATTCGATATCGAGTAGACGACCCTAGCCAGCGGAATCTCCTTGACTACTGTTGATCTCTATATGGGTTCATCATCCCAAATTATTGCACCGGCGGTGATTACAGCCCCACCTCATTCTTGTTGTGTTACCGCAGTCTTCTTCAGGTGAAGGACCTCCTCTTATGGATTGTTGTGCTCACATTGTGACCTAGCTTTATGATTCTATGATTCTTTTTTTTAAAGAATTTATTTATTTAATTTATTGACCAGGAGAGAGGATCACAAGTATGCCTCGCACGCAGCGCTAGGCCTAGTGTGATCGACCCAGAGACGAGAGAAGCCCCCCGCGAGTTCTGAGACCGGGTTGTATGGAACGCCGCATTTTGCCCTCCACCACTGCCGAGGCAGCGAGAGCCACAGCCCCATGCGGGACTCGCATTCCCAGCGACCACCTCGACGATCACTGCACCCGAGACGAAGGCAGCGCGGCTCCACCCACTGAGCCACCCAGGCGCCCCCCCAGACTGTCTCACCTGATTCTTAACATGTAGGTTGCTATGTTGGAGCTTTCATCAAATATAATATGTGATGGTGCAACCCGATTTTATGTTTATAGCACCGGAATTGTTCCACCAATTAGCCCAAAACTATGGAAAGAAACCTAGATGTCCATCAACAGATGAATAGAATAAAGAAGTGGGTTAGTATGTATATAATATCTAGATATATATATATATATACATGAATATTACACGAGGGAATACTATTGCAGCCATCAAAAAGAAATGAAATCTTGCAATTTACGACGACATGGTATGGAAAAATAGATGGTTATCTATGCCTTAGCGTAATAATGTCAATCAGAAGAAAGAGAGAAAGGACAACTGTCATATGATCGCCCTGGATATGCGGAAAGTGGGAGATGCAACATGGGGGGTTGGGGGGAAGGAAACAAGAATAAAATGCAAACCCCAAGATGGGATTGGGAGGGAGACAAACCATAAGTGATCTTTTAATCTCACAAAACAAACAGAGGGTTGCTGGGGGATGGGGAGGAGGGAGGGTCGGGAGAGGAAGGGTGGTTGGATCGGGACCATGTTTACGGGAGGGTAGGTGCCATGGTGAGTGGCTGGTGAAGTGTGTAAAACCTGGCGAATTCACAGACCTGTACCCCGCCCACTGGGGCTAAAAATACATTATATGTTTATGAAACAAAGAAAAATATCTAATGGTGTTGGTCACACCTTGGATAGACTGAAAAAAATTTAATGGGGGTAGAGCTTTTTTAAAAGCTTTCATAGGTGAATTTCAAAGTCAGTAGGGGATTAGGAACCAACTGAGTTAAAACCCAAACCTGCGTGGGGATAATTATGTCTTGAAAGACTCCAGAATGTGTGTTCTGATTAATTCGAAGGAATTTGCGTCGTCGGCAGCGTGCGACGGGCTGACGGAGAACCTCCTGCCCTTGGCCTACATTAACCATGTGGGGATATGTAGCACGGAGCGTTCCTATGTGGGTGATGGCCACTGTCAAAACTCAGTTTTCTTCTTGCGACACAACCAGAAGTGGCGTTGAGAGCTTGCCAAAATTACAAACCTAGGTTATTAGGCGACCACACCCCATGCCTATCTGCCATTCTCTTTTTTCTGTGTTTGGCGTGATTGATTTCTGAGGCTCTGCGTTATGACGTACTCCTGACGCACTGGATACTGTGGAGCAAACCAATGCTATTTACCTGGGCTAAGTGATAGTGACCTCCAGTGCTTTTGAATTAGGATACGCTGCAAAATGCCAACAAATACTGGCACTCTTTTTTTCCTTGTTCAAACTGTAACACCCTGTCATTTTCTGAAGTGACCAAGCTATGTTTTTGTTTGCAAGATGTCTGGGATTGTGTATATTTGATTGCTCGTGCCAGGCTGTTGAGAGTAATCGGGTCTCAAATACAACATCTTTATTGCAGCGATGCTCCTGATTTTTAACTTTGTATTTCTTTTTTTTTTTTTTTTTGTGTTCTTCCAGATAAATGTTGTACATGTGTATTATGCCAGGGAGAGAAGCCTTGAAGAAGAGGGGATGGGTTTTATTGGTTCTCACTTTCTGTGTACCTAACAAGAATATCTATTTGTAAAAAAAGGCAAGGTAACGCTAATGAGGTTGGTTAGTGCTTCATATTGCATTTGGAAACCCAGTTTTGGAAGCTGAAAGCTTGATCATTTCTAAATGTTACTTCTCCTTGGTGAGCAAAGGGCCCATTTCAGGAAATCCCCTAGAGCTGAAAAACAGATCAGTGTTCACATGGCTCCTTGTAGTCCCAGAACAAAGTGGAGGTGATTGAGTGGTCTCAGGTTCTAAAAGGTTTATGGGCTGGTGCCAGACTACTAAAGGAATAGAACTGAAATAAGAGGAAAAAAAAAACAACAAATATAAGAGGATTTTCTGGCAAGTGCAAGAGTGACAGTATACTATGACCACTCTTTTTTTTTCTGGTTCTCCGCCCTCAAATGTGGATTCGGAGATTTTTGACATCCTAGAGTTTCTCGGGGCTGTCCATACCCACAGTGAAGAGATGTGGTCTATCTCCCTTTTCCGTTAGCTCTGGGTCATCACTCCTCTGGACCACAGATCCTTGTTGTGATAGATAAATGTATGCCTTGACTGGCTCCCAAAATAATACCTTTCTGTCTTTACCCCAGATTACTGTAACAGAAGTACAACAAAAAACACGTGAGGAGCAGAGTTCCAATGTATGAAAGAAAGGAATGCACGTTCTAGGTGAGAGTGTTGAACCTCAACAAACGCTACACCAGGCGGCGGTCTTGTCAAAAGACACACCAGAGCCAGCAGGGAGAGGGAGCATGTGAACTCCTGGCCATTGGCAGGACCTCAGCCAGGATGCTGGACAGCCCTGTGAGTTCCCTCTGAATATGGAATTGCTGATTGAGCCTGATGACCAACACTCAGAGCCTGTTTCACAACGGTGGTTTTATTCCAGGGAGGGGCAGGCATTGTGAAAAACCTACTGGCCCAGGAAGATCATGTTGGGATTGGGCATCAGAGAAAATTTACCAGGACAGGTTTGACTATTTGTTTTATATACACTGTCGGGAGGTAAGCCTAGGGGACACGGGAGGAGCCTGGGGGAACCTGATTGTCAGCTGCTTGCCCCTGACCCATTTTTTTTTAATCCACCCATATGTAAGATTGTGAGCAGCCTCCTCCAGCGATTCTTTTCCTCATGGATGCTTCGATGAGACTGCAGGGTGCCTTGATGAGCACACAGAGACTCTATGCACAAACTGCGAAGTAAGGTGAGCGGGGAGACATTCTCCTGAGCAGCCTCATCAGAAAGAGGCTCCTTCCTGAGGCCTCTTTACTCATCACCACAAGACCTGTGGCTCTGGGAAGAAACTGCAAAGCATTTTGCTGGACCGTCCCCCCCCCCCCGTCATGTGGAGATCCTGGGTTTCTCAGAGGCCAAAAGAAAGGAATATTTCTTTAAAGTATTTTTCAGATGAGGCAACAAGCCACAGAGGGCCTTCAGGGCTGATTCAGGAAGAATGAGGTCCTCTTCACCATGTGCTTTATCCCCCTTGGTCTGCTGGATTGTATAATATGGCCCACCTGTTAGTTAAAGCAGCAGATGGACAGTGGCAAGAGTCTTGCCCAGACATCCAAGACCACCACTGCTGTGTGTATTTCTTCTTCCTCTCCAGTTTTGTTTGCAGTCTCATGGAGAGAGAACCAGAAACACCAAGTCCTCTGCCAACATCCGGGGTCTCTGCTCACTGGCTGCAGATGGGGGAATCTGGAATCAGAAAATCCTGTTTGAAGAGTGTGACCTTAGGAACCATGGCCTTCAGAGGGCCGATGTGTCTGCTTTCTTGGAGGATGAACCCTATTCCCAAAAGAAGTGGACTGTGAGGAAATTCTACAGCTTCATTCACATGACTTTCCAGGAGTTCTTTGCTGCCATGTACTACCTGCTGGAAGAGGAGGAACAGGGAGAGTTGAGGAAACCTGCCATGGAGAAGTTCCCAGCTTCCCAAACCAGACGTGACTGTCCTTCTTGAAAAACTACGGCAAATTTGAAAAAGGGATATCTGATCTTTGTTTGTCCGTTTCCTCTTTGGCCTTGTAAACCAGGAGGGAGAACCTCCTACTTGGAGAAAAAACTGAGTTGCAAGATCTCTCAGCAACATCAGGCTGGAACGCTAAAATGGATTAAAGAGAAAGCCAAGGCCAAGAATCTCCAAATCCAGCCCAGCCAGCTGGAATTGTTTACTGTTTTGTATGAGATGCAAGAGAGGGATTTTGTACAAAAAGCCATGGGGCCATTTCCCCAAAATTGAGATCAGTCTCTCCACCAGAATGGACCATGTGGTTTTCTTCCTTTTGTATTGAGAACTGCCACAGCATGGAATCACTTTCCCTGAGGCTGCTTCATAACTCCTCAAAGGAGGAGGAGGGGAGGGAGGAGAGGAAGGAAGAAGGGGAAATGCAGCTCTCTGAGGTGGATCACTGTGTCCGCCTAGATCCTCATGCTGCCTGTACTCACCGGTAAGGTGATTTGCCTTTCAGGTAGGTATTAGAATGGTAGGGCTGTCCTCCGCCATCTAGCCACCTTTCTCTGGGCATTTGTTCTTTTCTGCCTGCTTCGTAAACTGTCTTCACAATATGGTTGCCACAGCTCCATAATAATACCACCACCCCCCATTTCTACCAGACTCCTTCAGTGGCAGAGATGGACAAGTAGAGGAGAGGGAGGTTGGATAAATGGATGAGGAGAAAAGCCAATGAAGAAAATAAGCAAGTGTTTGGTAGATGCCAACTCAGCGGCAAGGTATTATGTGGGTTTACAGAGTTGAATAAAAATGTAAACTCAAAATGCTTGCAGTCGACTTGGGGCTCTACTGCATAGTATTCAGTTAACACACAAGGAGCCAAACAACCCCAGTGACTGTCCCAGGAACACAGAGGACAGAAAGCCTTTAGTTCTGGGTGCTGGGGGGAGGTTTATCAGAGGAGTAAGTTTTTGAGCCTGCCTTGAAGGGACTGGTAGGATGTGGGTGAGTGCAGGAGAAGTTAAAGGGATTCTAGCAGTAGAGTCTGGTGTCTGAGGAACAATGTACATAGGAGACTATGCCAAGGGACATGGCTTCATTGGAACAGGATATAATGAGGGAAAATTGAGGGACATAGGCCTGGGAAGGAGAGGGTGTTTTTTTAAGCTCCTACACTGTGTTTACAACCAGGAAGTCACCAACAGCTCCCTCTTTGGGGTCTGTTCAGTAATGTAGGAGATCAGAGGCGAGTTGCTATGTTGGGACAGCAATGCAGTTCAGTTACCTGACCTCTGAAGTCCCTGCTTGGGAACTGCCACAGCTACGGTGGGAGGGTGGATAGTCTATGAAAAGCTTGGGTTTAGCCAGGTGCACAGAAAGCACATTTGATACAGGATAAAATTAAGGAGAAAGGGGGACTGGCCTTTCCACCAATAATAATAAAATTTTCAGCTCCTTCTTTCATCCTTGGCATCACTAGCAGGATGACCTTTTAATTTATCATTTGGTCATCCAGGACCTCCTGCTGGGGCTTCAGTGGTGATGAAGACCCAGGCCTTGCTCATAGCAACTTAAGGTTCAATTGTGGGGATATCTGGGAAAAAAGGACAGACAGTGGAGAGGATGGGCTATGGCAAGAACACATATAGAATGCACCAGAAACACATGGTGGGAAGCCCTTGAACAGCTGGACTCTGACACATGGAGTATGAGAAACCTGAGTGTGGGCAAGGGGCAGCTCAAACAGAGGGAACAGTGGGTTCAGAGGGCAGAGGCTGGGGAAACAATTATGTCCCTATGATGGGAAATGATTCAGAAAACCTAGAGAGGGTGAGAGAAAGGTAATGAGGGAAGGAAGCACATCTGTCTCTTAGGGCCCTAAAAACTATGTTGGAAAGAAACCTGATCAAGATTACAGAGCTATAAAGAAGGCTGGGAGAGACTTGAATTAAAACTCCTGATGAAAAGCCTGATGCCCCCTTTGATTGGGTGACAGTTACCTTCTTCTGAGGGCAGGAGCTGCTTTGTGTGTTCCAGAACCTTCTGAAGGCCAGCAGCATGGATATCCACCCCCATGCTGTCAAAAGTGCAGAATTGCAGGCACAATCTTAGACACACAGAGCCAGAATCTGTATTCTAACAAGGACTGCATGTTGGAACCATGTGGAAGTCTTAAAACTCTTGATATACTTGGTCCTGCCTCAGAGATTCTGACTTTAGTCCTATGGTGTGGCCTGGCTCTCTTTTGAGAACATTGGTGATGCTATTATGCAGCCAATGTGAGATCTGAGATCTGGGATCTCACAGTGTAGTCTCTGGATTACTTAACAGAAAACAAGGCCTTGGGCAGGACCAGCTGTCTGATGACAGAGGAGGAGGAAAGACATCTGAGGGAGGTACTGGAGGGTGTGCCAAGGCAGCCAGTCACAGACTCATGCTGTTTCCATAATAAGGTATGCAGGACAGTCTTACCATGGCCCCCTGGTCTTTGTCATTCCTTAGTAGGCAATTTTTGGTTCTGTGAGTCAGTTCTTAAATCCCTGGGGAGTCTTTGAACTGGGGCCAGACACTCCTGATTTTCTCTTTCTTTCTTCCTTCCCTACAATTTCAGGGGTTGGTGAATTGTTATGTCACTCTCAGCCTTTGGCAGGGGCTTTTCTCAGTCCTAAGCACTAACTCCACTGAACCTCACTGAACTGAACCTCAGTGACAATGCTCTGGGGGACCCAGGGGTACAGGTGTTATGTGAAATGCTCCAGCGACCCCGGCTGTAATATTCGGAGACTGTGGTAAGAAACTGTGTGTGTGTGTTTGTGTGTGCAAGCATATCTGTGAGTGACACAGAGAGCAGAGTGGAGGAAGACCTCAGGGTCCAGATCAATGGTTTGTTAATGTTCTAGGGCTGCTTGTAACAACAGTACCAGAGAAAAAGAAGCTTGAACAATAGAAATTCATATTCTCATAGTCCTGGAGTCTGGAAGTCCAAGCTGAAGGTGTCAGCAGGATTGGTTTCTCCTGAGTCTCTCTTTTTTGGCTTGTAGATGGTGGTCTTCTCCCTAAGTCTTCATGTGGTCTCTGTGTTCGTGTCTGATTTCCTAAAGGATACCAGTTATGGTGGATTGGGGCCTGTCCTCATGACTTCATTTAAGGGTCTAAAACCTGATCTCCAAATATAGTCACAATTCTGAAATCCTAGGGATTATGATTTTTTGGGGGGGGGTGGACAACAGTTCAGCCCATAACAAGTAGGAAAGTAAAATGGATTGGAGGTCACTTGTTTAGAAAGCTTCAAATAGGGAAGAATGATGGGGAACTGAAAGTAAGCCATTTCTTGGCGATAGGACAAAAAGTGCATGGCCCTCAATATCTTCTGTTTTCCTCACTGGCCCTCATCATGGCTGAGGGAATTGGAGAAGTTTCATCATAGACAATGTCTACCTGGGCTGGACCCCATCAAAACATTTCATATAGGTTGAAATGTCACAGAGAATCTCTTTTCAGCTTTCTTAATAAAGAGTGCTTGCTCTGGACTCACACTGTGAATCAGACTCAAATCCCCAAGACAATACATGAGTGTCTGGGCCATCCTACAGACACTCTTCCATCACACATCTGCATTTTTTATGAGCTACATAGCCAGCACTAAAGCCCAGTCCCTCCAGGGTGTTTTCATACATCCCTTTCTTGATCATTATACCCACCCTAACACCAACTTTATCAATTTTATCTCCTATACAAACCAGTAGCCCAGGCCCAGTAAACATGACTGTTTGCCATGATATTGCAATACAATTCAAGATCATGGGACAGAATTGTGTTCATCTTTCCACTGTCCCTACAATGTCTGGACAAGTGTCTTAGCACGCATCAGTGCTCAAAAAAAAATACATACTGAGTGACTACTGACTGGTTTTCCCACATCCACCCTTACCACCTTCCTATTCTCCATATAGCACCATCCTATTCTCCATACAGAAGTCAGAGGGTTATTTAGAAAATTCTACTTTAATTATGTCATTTCCCTTGCTTGAATGCTTTCTCTTTGTTCTTTTGATAAATTACAAATCCTCCTCTTGCCTTCAAGGCTCTGGCTGGGTTTGGGCTCCTTGCCTTCTTCATCCCATGCCAGTCTTCCCACTATCCTGCTGGGTGCCCCCTGTGTGATTCCATAGAGTGAGACACAAATAGAGAGACATGGGTGATGATGAGATATTTTGCAAGTAAATAGAGGTTTAGTCATGCATTCAGCTCTAGTTGGTGTGAAGATAGGGGTATAAAGGAAGATGTTAACAGGCTTTAGGATGATGAAGTATTCATCTGGAAAGAATCAACATTCTTAGTCCTCTGACACTGGCACTCCTAGTTGTTGTTGATGATGGTGATAGCGGTGTCTTTGTGTGTGTCTGTGTGTGTGTTGGGGGGAGTTGTAAATCAAATCAAGAAACAGAGCTTCCTGCTATTTTGGTGTAGGTGGAGGGCTGGAATTTAATCATTAAACAGAACAATGGAGACAAGATTGACAAAGAAGTAGATAAGTTAAAAACCCCAGAGAGATCAGTGTCCACCTGAGGGATTTTTGCAGTGAAGAACATGTGATACAGAGGTGGGACACAGATTTACCTCCTTTTTCATTTATAAAACAGGGACATGCCTGTATATATTGTAGAGCTGACCATTATTTATGGAGGGAGTTCACTGACATACTCAGTGGTTGTGGTCTCAGGCTATGAGTTCATAAGCCTGGGAACTAACTTCACAATAAGTCTCAGCCTGCATGTGGGAGTTCTGGTAAGATCATACTCTCACCTAACTTCTTTTTTTTTTTTTTTTTTTTTTTTTTTTTTTTTTTTTTTTCCATTTATAGCATATTCACAGAATATGCTATTTTATTTTTTTTTTATTTTTTTTTTTTTATAATTTTTTATTTTTATAAACATATATTTTTATCCCCAGGGGTACAGGTCTGTGAATCACCAGGTTTACACACTTCACAGCACTCACCAAATCACATACCCTCCCCAATGTCCATAATCCCACCCCCTTCTCCCAAAAACCCCCTCCCCCCCGGCAACCCTCAGTTTGTTTTGTGAGATTAAGAGTCCACTTATGGTTTGTCTCCCTCCCAATCCCATCTTGTTTCATTTATTCTTCTTCTACCCACTTAAGCCTCCATGTTGCATCACCACTTCCTCCTCATATCAGGGAGATCATATGATAGTTTGTCTTTCTCTGCTTGACTTATTTCGCTAAGCATGATACGCTCTAGTTCCATCCATGTTGTTGCAAATGGAGCAAGATTCATTTCTTTTGATGGCTGCATAGTATTCCATTGTGTATATATACCACATCTTCTTGATCCATTCATCTGTTGATGGACATCTAGGTTCTTTTCCATAGTTTTTGGCTATTGTGGACATTGCTGCTATAAACATTCGGGTGCAGGTGCCCCTTTGGATCACTACATTTGTATCTTTAGGGTAAATACCCAGTAGTGCAATTGCTGGGTCATAGGGCAGTTCTATTTTCACAACATTTGAGGAACCTCCATGCTGTTTCAGAGTGGCTGCACCAGCTTGCATTCCCACCAACAGTGTAGGAGGGTTCCCTTTTTCTCCGCATCCTCGCCAGCATCTGTCATTTCCTGACTTGTTGATTTTAGCCATTCTGACTGGTGTGAGGTGATATCTCATTGTGGTTTTGATTTGTATTTCCCTGATGCGAGTGATATGGAGCACTTTTCATGTGTCTGTTGGCCATCTGGATGTCTTCTTCTTTGCAGAAATGTCTGTTCATGTCTTCTGCCCATTTCTTGATTGGATTATTTGTTCTTTGGGGTGTTGAGTTTGCTAAGTTCTTTATAGATTCTGGACACTAGTCCTTTATCTGATATGTCGTTTGCAAATATCTTCTCCCATTCTGTCAGTTGTCTTTTGATTTTGTTAACTGTTTCCTTTGCTGTGCAAAAGCTTTGATCTTGATGAAATCCCAGTAGTTCATTTTTTCCCTTGCTTCCCTTGCTTTTGCGTTGTTCCTAGGAAGATGTGTTTGCTGCGGCAGAGGGTCGAAGAGGTTGCTGCCCCGTGTTCTCCTCAAGGATTTTGATGGATTCCTTTCGTACATTGAGGTCCTTCACATCCATTTTGAGTCTATTTTTGTGTGTGGTGTAAGGAAATGGTTCCAATTTCATTTTTCTGCATGTGGCTGTCCAATTTTCCCAGCACCATTTATTGAAAAGGCTGTCTTTTTTCCATTGGACATTCTTCCTGCTTTGTCGAAGATTAGTTGACCATAGATTTGAGGGTCTATTTCTGGGCTCTCTATTCTGTTCCATTGATCTATGTGTCTGTTTTTGTGCCAGTACCATGCTTGTCTTGATGATGACAGCTTTGTAATAGAGCTTGAAGTCCGGAATTGTGATGCCACCAACGTTTGGCTTTCTTTTTCAATATCCCTTTGCTATTCGAGGTCTTTTCTGGTTTCCATATAAATTTTAGAATTATTTGTTCCATTTCTTTGAAAAAGATGGATGGTACTTTGATAGGAATTGCATTAAATGTGTAGATTGCTTTAGGTAGCATAGACATTTTCACAATATTTATTCTTCCAATCCAGAGCATGGAACATTTTTCCATTTCTTTGTGTCTTCTTCCTCAATTTCTTTCATGAGTACTTTATAGTTTTCTGAGTATAGATTCTGTGTCTCTTTGGTTAGGTTTATTCCTAGGTATCTTATGGTTTTGGATGCAATTGTAAATGGGATTGACTCCTTAATATCTCTTTCTTCTGTCTTGCTGTTGGTGTAGAGAAATGCAACTGATTTCTGTGCATTGATTTTTATATCCTGACACTTTACTGAATTCCTGTATAAGTTCTAGCAGTTTTTGGAGTGCATTCTCTTTTGGGTTTTCCACATATAGTATCATATCATCTGCGAAGAGTGATAATTGACTTCTTCTTTGCCGATTTGGATGCCTTTAATTTCCTTTTGTTGTCTGATTGCTGAGGCTAGGACCTCTAGTACGATGTTGAATAGCAGTGGTGATAATGGACATCCCTGCCGTGTTCCTGACCTTAGCGGAAAAGCTTTCAGTTTTTCTCCATTGAGAATGATATTTGCGGTGGGTTTTTTCATAGATGGCTTTGATGATATTGAGGTATGTGCCCTCTATCCCTACACTTTTGAAGAGTTTTGATCAAGAAGGGATGTTGTACTTTGTCAAATGCTTTTTCAGCATCTATTGAGAGTATCATATGGTTTCTTGTTCTTACTTTTATTGATGTGTTGTATCACAATTGACTGATTTGCAGATGTTGAACCAACCTTGCAGCCCTGGAATAAATCCCACTTGGTCATGGTGAATAATCTTTTTAATGTACTGTTGAATCCTATTGGCTAGTATTTTGTTGAGTATTTTCGCATCTGTGTTCATCCAAGGATATCGGTCTATATAGCTCTCTTTTTTGGTGGGATCCTTGTCTGGTTTTGGGATCAAGGTGATGCTGGCCTCATAAAATGAGTTTGGAAGTTTTCCTTCCATTTCTATTTTTTGGAAACAGTTTCAGGAGAATAGGAATTAGTTCTTCTTTAAATGTTTGGTAGATTCCCCCGGGAAGCCGTCTGGCCCTGGGCTTTTGTTTGTTTGGAGATTTTTAATGACTGTTTTCAATCTCCTTACTGGTTATGGGTCTGTTCAGGCTTTTCTAATTTCTTCCTGGTTCAGTTGTGGTAGTTTATATGTTTTCTAGGAATGCAAATCCATTTCTTCCAGATTGTCAAATTTATTGCCGTAGAGTTGCTCATAGTATGTTCTTATAATAGTTTGTATTTCTTTGGTGTTAGTTGTGATCTCTCCTCTTTCATTCATGATTTTATTGTATTTGGGTCCTTTCTCTTTTCTTTTTGATAAGTCGGGCCAGGGGTTTATCAATTTTATTAATTCTTTCAAAGAACCAGCTCCTAGTTTTTTCGTTGATTTGTTCTATGTTTTTTTGGTTTCTATTTCATTGATTTCTGCTCTGATCTTTATGATTTCTCTTCTCCTGCTGGGCTTAGGGTTTTCTTTCTTGTTTCGTTCTCCAGCTCCTTTAGGTGTAGGGTTAGGTTGTGTACCTGAGACCTTTCTTGTTTCTTGAGAAAGGCTTGTACCGCTATATATTTTCCTCTCAGGACTGCCTTTGTTGTGTCCCACAGATTTTGAACCGTTGTATTTTCATTATCATTTGTTTCCATGATTTTTTTCAATTCTTCTTTAATTTTCCCGGTTGACCCATTCATTCTTTAGAAGGATACTGTTTAGTCTCCATGTATTTGGGTTCTTTCCAAACTTCCTTTTGTGGTTGAGTTCTAGCTTAGAGCATTGTGGTCTGAAAATATGCAGGGAATGATCCCAATCTTTTGATACCGGGTTGAGTCCTGATTTAGGGACCGAGGAATGGTGATCTATTCTGGAGAATGTTCCATGTGCACTAGAGAAGAATGTGTATTCTGTTGCTTTGGGATGAAATATTCTGAATATATCTGTGATGTCCATCTGGTCCAGTGTGTCATTTAAGGCCTTTATATCCTTGCTGATCTTTTGCTTGGATGACCTGTCCATTTCAGTGAGGGGAGTGTTAAAGTCCCCTACTATCATTGTATTATTGTTGATGTGTTTCTTTGATTTTGTTATTAATTGGTTTATATAGTTGGCTGCTCCACATTGGGGGCATAGATATTTAAAATTGTTAAATATTCTTGTTGGACAGACCCTTTGAGTATGATATAGTGTCCTTCCTCATCTCTTATTATAGTCTTTGGCTTAAAATCTAATTGATCTGAGATAAGGATTGCCACTCCTGCTTTCTTCTGATGTCCATTAGCATGGTAAATTCTTTTCCACCCCCTCACTTTAAATCTGGAGGTGTCTTCGGGCTTAAAATGTGTTTCTTGGAGGCAACATATAGATGGGTTTTTGGGTTTTTTTTATCCATTCTGATACCCTGTGTCTTTTGACAGGGGCATTTAGCCCATTCACATTCAGGGTAACTATTGAGAGATATGAATTTAGTGCCATTGTATTGCCTGTAAGGTGACTGTTACTGTATATGGTCTCTGTTCCTTTCTGATCTACCACTTGTAGGCTCTCTCTTTGCTTAGAGGACCCCTTTCAAGATTTCCTGTAGAGCTGGTTTGGTATTTGCAAATTCTTTCAGTTGTTGTTTGTCCTGGAAGCTTTTAATCTCTCCTTCTATTTTCAATGATAGCCTAGCTGGATATAGTATTCTTGGCTGCATGTTTTTTCTCGTTTAGTGCTCTGAAAATATCATGCCACTCTTTTCTGGCCTGCCAGGTCTCTGTGGATAAGTCAGCTGCCAATCTAATAATTTTTACCATTGTATGTTACAGACTTCTTTTCCCGGGCTGCTTTCAGGATTTTCTCTTTGTCATTGAGACTTGTAAATTTTACTATTAGGTGACGGGGTGTGTGGGCCTATTCTTATTGATTTTTGAGGGGCATTCTCTGAACCTCCTGAATTTTGATGCTCGTTCCCTTTGCCATATTGGGGAAATTCTCCCCAATAATTCTCTCCAGTATACCTTCTGCTCCCCTCTCACTTTCTTCTTCTTCTGGAATCCCAATTATTCTAATGTTGTTTCGTCTTATGGTGTCACTTATCTCTCGAATTCTCCCCTCGTGGTCCAGTAGCTGTTTGTCCCTCTTTTGATCAGCTTCTTTATTCTCTGTCATTTGGTCTTCTATATCACTAATTCTTTCTTCTGCCTCATTTATCCTAGCAGCGAGAGCCTCCATTTTTGATTGCACCTCATTAATAGCTTTTTTGATTTCAACTTGGTTAGATTTTAGTTCTTTTATTTCTCCAGAGAGGGCTTTTATATCTCTCGAGAGGGTTTCTCTAATATCTTCCATGCCTTTTTCGAGCCCGGCTAGAACCTTGAGAATTGTCATTCTGAACTCTAGATCTGACATATTACCGATGTCTGTATTGATTAGGTCCCTAGCCTTCGGTACTGCCTCTTGTTCTTTTTTTGTGTTGAATTTTTTACGTCTTGTCATTTTGTCCAGATAAGAGTAAATGAAGGGGCAAGTAAAATACTAAAAGGGTGGCAACAACCCCAGGAAAATATGCTTTAACCAAATTAGAAGAGATCCAAAATCGTGAGTGGGGAGAAAGGGGATAAAAAGAGGTTCAAAAAGGAAGAGAGAAAAAAGAAAAAAAAAAAAAAAAAAAAAAAAAAAAAAAAAAAAAAAGAAAAGAATTTTTAAAAAAGAAAACACCTAAGAAAAATGTAAAAAATATATATATATATATTAGATAAACTAGTAAAAAATCGTTAAAAAAGAAAAAGGTAACAGTTAAAAAAAAAAAAATTTTACCCGAAGGCGAGAAAAAAAAAAAATGAAAAAGAAAAAATTAAATTAACTGCAAGACTAAAAAAAATCACAGGAAAAAAGCCATGAGTTCCGTGCTTGGCTTTCTCCTCCTCTGGAATTCTGCTGCTCTCCTTGGTATTGAAACCGCACTCCTTGGTAGGTGAACTTGGTCTCGGATGGATTTCTTGTTGATCTTCTGGGGGAGGGGCCTGTTGTAGTGATTCTCAAGTGTCTTTGCCCCAGGCGGAATTACACCGCCCTTACCCGGGGCCGGGGTGAGTAATCCGCTCGGGTTTGCTTTCAGGAGCTTTTGTTCCCTGAGCGCTTTCCGTAGAGTTCCAGAGGACGGGAATACAAATGGCGGCCTCCTGGTCTCCGGCCCGGAGGAGCCGAGAGCCCAGGGCCCCACTCCTCAGTGCGCCCTCAGAGAACAGCGCCCAGTTACTCCCGTCTGCCTGTCCTCCGGCCGCGCTCCGAGCTCACCGAGCCTGCGACCGGTTCAAGGTAACACCGAGCTGCGAGATTACTGTCGGCTCTGTCTCTGTAGCCGGCTTTCCCGTTCCAATACCCGCAAGCTCTGCGACACTCAGACACCCCCGATCCTTCTGTGACCCTGCGGGACCTGAGGCCACGCTGACCCCGCGTGGGCTTCGCCCCGGTTTAGCCTCTGGAGCGATGTCCCTCAGCGGAACAGACTTTTAAAAGTCCTGATTTTGTGCGCGGTTGCTCCGCCGCTTGCCGGGAGCCGGCCCCTCCCCCCGGGGTCTATCTTCCCGTCGCTTTGGATTCACTTCTCCGCCGGTCCTACCTTTCAGAAAGTGGCTGATTTTCTGTTTCCAGAATTGCTGTTCTTCTTCTCTTCGATCTGCCGATGGATTTTCAGGTGTTTGCAATCTTTAGATAAGCTATCTAGCTGATCTCCGGCTAGCTGAAGCAGTCTCAGCTTGCTACTTCTCCGCCATCTTCTCACCTAACTTCTTTCCTTAAAATTTTCCCTTTGTAACATGAGACCACAAATCGCCCCAGTTGGTGCTGAAAACTGGCATAGACCAGAAGGCAGTGTCAGAGAAGCAGCCTTGTTCTGATGCTTTCTGCTTCTCTACTTGGCATGAAGGTTGGGGCGGTGTTGCCTTTCCCATCACTGCTGCTTCAACATCTCCTCAGTCCTGAGCAGCAACCAGAAGCTGATGGAATTGGATCTGAGCCACAACACCCTGGGAGACTTTGGAATTAGACTTCTTTGTGTGGGGCTGAGGCATCTATTCTGCAATCTGAAGAAGCTTTGGTGAGTCTGAGCTATTTTCCTTCAGGTAACATGAGCTGTGGCTTCCGGGATCTATTATGCACTACAGTTTTAGCATGAGAATAGACTTTACTGCTCAGAAGATTTCCAGGTGTTTATCAGTAATTCATTCAGTTAGTGTTTGTTGTGGGAAGAGCCATATACTAAGTCTTAGAAATGAACTTAAGTAATCCAACAAATCATGCTCACTTTTAACGTATTTACAGTCAAGCTGAGAAAATACAACCAGCTCCAGGAGAGTTTTGGGACTTTATGACAAGCTCTTGGTCTCCACACAAAACAGAAAAGAGGTGTTAACACACTTGATCTTTTATGAAGCCCTTCACTAAATGTTTCTGGGAGACTTGATTTTTGAATAAGAGAAAGCACTTGAAAATGGTAGGGCCATTAGGATGGCTATTATAAACAAACAAACAAAACAAAAGATAAGTGTAGGCGAGGAGAAATTGGAACCATCATAATTGCTGGTGGGAATGTAAAATAGTATAGCTGGTATGTTAGTTCCTCAAAGTGGACATAGAATTACCGTATGATCCAGCAATTTCACTTCCACGTATATAAAAAGCAGTGTAATCAGGGATCCAAACCTGTATTTGTACACTTGTGTCCATAGCAGCATTATTCACAATAGCCAGAAAGTAGAAACAACTCAAATACCCATGGAATAATGAATGGATTAAACATGTGGTAAGGGGGTGGGGTTGGGGGTAGAAGAATGTGGTAGGTATATGCATACAGCCTTCAGGAGAATTCAGACACATGCTGCAACATGGATGGATCTTGAAAACATTATACTAATTAAAATAAGCCATACACAAAAGGGCAGAAATGTGTGATTCCACTTACAGGAATGACCTAAAATAATCAAATTCATACAGGCAAAAAATAGAATAGTGGGTCCTGGGGGCGGGGGGAGAGAGGAGTGAGGAGTTAGTGTTCAGTATGTACTAAGTTGCAGTTTGGAAAGATGAAAACCTTCTGGAGATGGATGGTGGTCACAGTTATACAACAATGAGAAGGTAACTTAAATGCTACTGAATTGTACACTTAAGGATTACAATGGTAATTTTTATGTTATGTATATTTTACCACAATAAAAAAAAGTATAGGGAGCTGATAAGATGGAGTATTGGCATGGGCTTGGAAGGTGTTTACTTGCTATTACACCAAACAAAAGGAAATAAATAGTTAATATACAGTTTGGACACTCTTCCTGTGTGTGGAAAGGACTAGAAACAGCATTGGAGCAAGTGCTTCATGACTCACAGACAGTGAGGTGAGAGAAATGTCTGACATTCTGCCATCTTTATGGAAGGTTGGTCAGTTGCTGTCTCACATCAGCATGTTGTGAGGACCTTGCATCCGTCCTGAGCACCAACCAGTCCCTGACCAGACTCTACTTGGGGGGGAAAATGCCTTGGGAGATGCAGGAGTTGGAATTCTATGTGAAAAAGCAAAGCATCCACAATGTAAGCTGCAGAAACTGGGGGTAAGTCTTCATTGGTATCTCAGTAGAAATCAGCTTCTCTTCACGATGTATTGCTTGGGAAACATGGATGAGGGTCGTTCTATAGTAGGATGATCAGACAGAGTTGAGGGTAGAGAATGGAGGAGACAGTATATGAAGTCGTTGGAATACTAGATACTACTTTCTACTAGTAAGTTATTTATGACTATAGAACTGAAAGAAACCTTAGGGATTGCTCAGCTCAATCCCCCGCTGAGGGAAACCATTGTTTCTCAGACATTCACATGGATAGTTACTGGTTTCATGTGTGGACTCTTCCAAAGCACACCAGCCATTGCTGCACATGCGGCCATTGCAGTAAGAGAGAGTTCTTATTTCTATATAACACCTTTGGTTTCTGTGTGTTGGTCCTTGCTCTGCTACGCAGGACTCTGCTGAGAGATATTGATCTCAGTTCCCAAGAGACAATACTCACATTCTAGGCCTTCTCCTCTCTTGCCTGGACATCTCTAAATTCTCAAGAAGGATATAGCTTCACGCCTTCACCTACATAGTCATGTTGTCCTAGGGAAGGGCTGTTCTGTTCGTGTCCCTATTTGAAGTACATTGCCCAGACCTGAACCTGATACTCCTAGAGATGTATGGTGAAATTTTCACCTCCTGTGGCAGGGCCCTGTAACTGTCACAGAGGGAGCCTCTGATTTTCTTGTGTTTCTGGCAGTCACATCAGATCACAAGTTCAAATTGGAATTCTGTAGTAAATAATAATGTGAAATTCTGGTGTGTTTTCTAACATTAACACCCAAATCTCTGCAGACTTCCAACTAGGTGCCATACAAGTCAATTCAGTTTTGACACTATCTACTCAGAGGTAGTGCGGACCCCACAGGTTAAGAACCTAGTCCTACATGTTCCCACACTGGCAATATCAGATATCATCGCAAGTAGTGGCACAAGTTACTTGCACTTCTTTCTTTATGACCTGGGGTTTTTTTACACCCCCCTCCTCAGGTTTTAAAGTTTGCTAGGACCCCTCACAGAAATCAGGGAAACACAACTTACAGTTACATTTATTATAAAAGATATTTAAAAAATACATATAAACAGTGATACAGGGTGAAGTTTGAGAAGGGTCCGGAGCACAGGGACACTTGTCCCCATGTATTTGGGGCATTTCACCCTCCCAGCAACGGATGCATTCACCAACCTATAAGGTCCCCAAACCTCATTGTTTAAGAGATTTTATAGAGTTTGATCAGCCTTCCTCCTTTCTGCCTCCTCAGGGTTGGTGGATGGGTTGAAAGTTCCACCTCACCAACTGCGTGATCATTCTGGTGACCAGCCCCATCCCAAGGCTATCTGTGGGACCCACCTTCAGTCACCTCATTACTACAAACTTACCTGTGATCAGAAAGGGCTCCTTTGAATAGGAAAAGAGGCTGCTTCACTTAGGACATTTCAAGGGTTTTAGAAGCTCTGTGCAGAAACTGGGGACAAAGACTAAATGTATTTCTCATTATGACACACAAAATATCTACTGATAATCATGTACTTAAACATGTATCATGGCTTTTCCATGATCATTTTACATGGATTATCTCAGCTGACCTCATAAAAATTATGCCAAGTAGATATTAGTGTCTCTAACTCAAATAGGAACAAATGAGGCCAAGAGAGCTTAAGACCTTTTCCCAAGGACACTTGGATAGAAGGCAGTGGAACCCATGAAGATACAGCCCAGTGTAACCCCCTGCCTGTTGCCTTAACACTAGTGCAATACTAAGTCATGAGTCTTGCTGTCAGGTTTTCTATGGGGCATTTACATCCCTGTCTGGGCCTCACAATCTTATCTTTTTTTGGACAGATTGCTTAGGCATTTTTGAATTGTGATTCTGTCAATGTTATCTCTACCTACAACAAGCAAACTGTAAATGTCTTCATTGACATTACTGATATGAATACCAACCATATCAGCACCAAGACAAATATAACAGAAAGGGTCTTTAATGAGGAATAATACATTAATTCATCATTACAACCTGCATAGGTTCACAACACTCTGATATCCTTCTATCTGTCCCATCAACCCATCCTCAGATATCACCGCATCTCTTTCCTTGGAAAGCCCTGTCTTCAACGTCTCCATATCCTCTCCTTCTTACTCTACCTCAGCAGTTTGGCTTCTGCTACTCCCTATTTGTTCAACAGACATATTTTGGCTCCTTTATTTCTGGGCATGCTGGAGGCTCACTTGTAGTTGCTGACAGTGGCAGTGAGTAAGACAGACCAAGAGTCATTTTTCACAAATATTGGTAGAACAGGCAACAGACACTAGACAATAGACAAACAATATACAGTACATGCAAGTGACATAATAAAACTGGAGTTGACAGTAAAAGTTTGCTTTCTTGTCCAAGTGTTTCTCAAATGCCTCTTGAGTGACGTGGGATCAAGTACTTAGTGAAGTGAAAGTATGAGTGGTGAAGGAGTCAGGGAAAAACAAACAAACAAACAAATGAAAAACAAAACCCAAGGGAAAAATAGAAGGAAGAGGTCCAGAACATAGACTCTCAGTTGGTCCTCAGTGATCCTGGTTCTGACGTATACATCCTTCCCAGTCTCTATTTTCATTGACATCTGTTGTCTTTAATTCTCCTCATTTTCCTGAAACTATTCTCTTATTTTTGGGGAATTGCTCATTCTTTCCTGTGAATTCTAAAACTTCTCCTTCTCTGGGTCCTGCATTGACTTCTCATCCTGTGGTCTGGGGAATTTCACCACTGGTTTTCTTTTTTACTAATGTTTGTACACTCTCTGGGAACTTTTATATGCCACTTAGCCTCAAAAACAATGTGTACAGAGGTGGCTCTGAAAAATGGTCTTAAACCCAGGTATTGTTCATTAACTTTTCTTTTTTAATAGATTTTCATACCTTAGAGCAGTTTTAGATTCACTGAGGATTGAGGGGAAGGTACTGAGATTTCCTATATGCCTTCTGCCCCCTTACATGCATAGTCTCCCTGTTATCAACATCGGTGACCACAGTGGTACATTTATTACAGTTAAAGACTTAATGGCATATCATTATCACACAAAGTGCACAGTTTATATCAGAATTCACTCTCAGTTATGTACATCATATGAGTTTGGGCAAGTGTATAATGACATGTATCTACTACTGTAGTATCACAGAAAGTAGTTTCATTGTCCCCAAATCTTTTGTGTTTGGACTATTCATCCATCCCTTTTGCTAATTCCAACAAACAACTGTTTTTTGTTTTTTAATTGAAGAAGAGTTAACATAAAATGTTATATTAATTTTAGGTGTACCACAAAGTGATTTGGCAATTCTATACATTATGCTATGCTTACCATGATAAATACAGTCACCATCTGTCAGCATGCAAAGTTACTACAATTTTATTGACTATATTCTCTATGCTGTACTTTTTGTCCTCATCACTAATTTATTTTATAACCACAAGTTATCCCCTTCACCTATTTTGCTTTCTCATTTGTTTCCATCTCCATTTGTCTCCATTTTGTTCATGGAACCACCAGTTTGTTCCCTGTATTTATGATTCTGTCTCTGTTTTTTTGTTGATTTCTTGTTTTGTTTTGTTTTTTAGATTCCATATATATATCATGTGATATATTAAATAGGATCATTTTCTCAATTTCTCTTTCTGTTCCATTATTAGTGTATAGAAATGCAACCAATTTCTGTATATTAATTTTGTATCCTGCAACTTTACTGAATTCATTTATCAGTTCAAATAGTTTTTTTGTTGTATTCTTTAGGGTCTATAGTATCATGTGATTGGCAAATAATGAAAATCTTTCTTTTTCCTTACCACTTTGGATTCCTTTTTTTTTTTTCTTGTCTGATTCCTGCAGCTAGGACTTCCAGTAACATGTTGAATAACAGTGGTGGGAGTGGCAATCTTTTCTTATTTCTGGTCTTAGAGGAATCCTCAGTTTTTCACAATTGAATATGATGATAGCTGTGAGTTTTTCCACATATGACCTTCATTATGTTGAAATATATTCCTTCTGAACCCACTTTGTTGGGAGGTTTTATTATGAATGGATGTTGTATTTTTTCATATGATTTTTCTACATGTATTGAGATGATCATATAACCTTTCTCTTATTAATGTGATGTATCACATTGATTGTTTTGTAAATATTGAAGCACTCTTGCATCCCTGATAAATCCTACTTGACCATGATGAGTGATTTTTTAGTGTATTGTTGAATATTTTGTTGAGAATTTTTTCATTTAGCTTCATCAGGGATATTGGCCTGTAGTTCTCTCTCTCTCTTTCTTTTTCTTTTCTGTGTGTGTGTGTGTGTGTGTGTGTGTGTGTCTTTGTCTGGTTTTGGTATTGGAGTAATGCTGGAGTCAGGGAATGAATTTGGAAGTTTCCTTCCTCTTCTATTGTTTGGAATAGTTTGAGAGGAATAGGTAATACTCTTTTTTAAATATTTGATAGAATTCACCTGTAAAACCATCTGGCCCTGACTTTTATTTGTTGGTAATTATATTTGATTACTGATAACATTTCATTAATTGGTCTGTTCAAATTTTCTATTTCTTTCTGATTCAATTTTGAAAAATTATGTTTCTAAGAATTTATCTACTTCTTATAGGTTGTCCAGTTTGTTGGCATATACGTTTTCATAAAATTCTCTTATATTCATTTGTACTTCTGTGGTGTCTGTTGTTATTTCTCCTTCATTTCTATTTTCATGTATCTGGGTCTCCTTTCTCTCTTAATGAGTCTGGATAAGGTTTTTTTTAATTTTGTTTATAGTTTCAGAGAACCAGCTCCTGGTTTCATTGATCTTTTGCACTGTTTCTTTAGTCTCTATTTAATTTATTTATGTTCTAGTCTAGAACATTTTTTCTTGTTTCTTCAGGCAGGCTTGTATTGCTATTAAGTTTTCTCTTAGAATAGGTTTTGCTGCATCCCAAAGATTTCGGATTGCTCTGTTATCGATTTGTCTCCATGGTTTTAAAAATTTCCTCTTTGATTTTTTGGTTGACCCATTCATTGTTTTGGAGAATGTTGTTTAACCTCCATGTATTAGTGTTCCTCACAGATTGTTTCTTGTAATTCATTTCTGGTTTTTTACTGTTGTGGTCAGAAAAGATGCTTGATATAACTTCAAACTTCTTAAATTTATTGAGATTTGTCTTGTGGAGAATATTTATATGCACTTGAAAAGAATGTGTATTCTGCTGTTTCTGGGTGGAATGTTCTGTATATATCTGTTAGGTCCATCTGGTCCAATGCGTTATTCAAAGCCACTGTTTTCTCATTGACCTTCTGTGTGGATGATCTGTCCATTGGTGTAATTGGAGTGTTAAAATCACCTATTGTAATTGTATTACTGTCATTTTCTCCTTCTATGCCTGTTAATAACTGATTTATTTATAGGTATTCCTATGTTGGGGTGCATAGATATTGACAATTGTTATAGCCTCTTATTGGATTTTCCCATTACCATTATACAGTGCCTTTCTTTTTCCCTTTTTTTATTACAATCTTTGCTTTATTTTTATTTTTTTTTTAAGATTTTATTTGACAAAGATCACAAGCAGGCAGAGAGGCTGGCAGAGAGAGAGGAAGGGAAACGGACTCCCTGTTGAGCAGAGAGCCCATTGCAGGGCTGAATCCCAGGACCCTAAGATCATGACCTGAGCCGAAGGCAGAGGCTTTAACCTACTGAGCCACCCAGGCACCCCCACAATCTTTGCTTTAAAGTTTGTTTTGTTAGAGACAAGTATTACCACTTTGACTTTTTTTTTCTTTTCTATTTGTATAGTATATTTTTCAATCCTTTCACTTTTAGTCCGTTTTTGTCTTTTTTTTAAAGATTTTTTTTAAGATTTCATTTTTTTATTTGACAGACAGAAATCACAAGTAGGCAGAGAGGCAGGCAGAGAGAGAGGAGAAAACAGGATCCCCGAAGAGCAGAGAGCCCAATGTGGGGCTCGAACCCAGGACCACCAAGGTACCCCTTTTTTCTAAAGATTTTATTTATTTATTTGATAGAGCAAGCACAGTGAGAGAGGGAACAGAAGCAGGGGGAGTGGGAGAGGGAGAAGCAGACTCCCCGCTGAGCAGGGATCCTGATGCGGGGTTCAATTCCAGGACCCTGGGATCACGACCTGAGCTGAAGGCAGATGCTTAATGACTGAGCTACCCAGGTGCCCAAGTCTGTTTTTGTCTTTAAGTTTGTAGTAAATTTCTTGCAGGGAACATGTAGATGGATCTATTTCTTTCTTTTTTTTTTTTTAATTTATTCAGTCAGCCTATGTGTTTTGATTGGAGTACTTAGTCCATTTACATTTAAATTGGTTATTAATAAGCATGCATTTATTTCCATTTGGTTAATTGTTTTCTGGTTGCTTTTGTAGTTCATTTCTTGTCCTCTTGTTTTCTTCCCTTGTGATTTGTGTAGATTAAGTTCCAGTGTTATGTGTAGATTAAGTTAAAAATTTTGGGGGTAGGTATTTATTATAGGTTTTTGATTTGTAGTTACCATGAGGTTCATATATAGCATCTTAGGCATTTATCAGTCTATATTAAGTTAATGGTTGCTTGAGTTTGAACACATTCTAAAAACACTAAATTTTTACTCCCCTTCCATGTTTTATGTATATGATGTCATATTTTATCTCCTTTTTTAGTTTGCGTATCACCTGACTGATATTTGTAAATATAATTGATTTTATTACCTTCTTGTTTTAACCTTCATACTAACTTTATAAGTGATTAGTCTACTACCTTTACTGAATGTTTGTTATTATCGATTTTTTTTCTTTTTTCTTTTATAATTTTCTTACTTCTAGTTATGGCTTTTTCTTTACATTGAAAGCTTTTTCTTACATTTATTCCTTTCGCATTTCTTGTAAGGTTGATGTAGTGGTAATGAACCCCTTTAACTTTTTTTTCATCTGGGAAATACTGTGTCTCTCTTCCTATTCTGAATGATAATCTTGCCAGGTAGGATATTCTTGATTGCAGACTTTTTCCTTCCAACATTTTGAATATATCATACCACTATCTTCTGGCCTGAAATTCTTTTGCTGAAAATTAAAAAAAAAATTCTATCATTACTTTTTTTGTCATTTAAATTGTTATGCATTCTTGTGTAAACCTCTTTAGGTTTATCTTGTTAGGAACTCTGTGCTTGCTGGACCTGGATGTCTATTTCTGTCCCAAGATTAGAGAATTTTTCAGCTATTATTTCTTCAAGTATGTTATTGCTCTTCTCCTTCTGGGATCCCTAGAATGTAAATGTTATGCTTGATGATGTTGGTAAAGTACTTTAATCTATTGTAATTTTTTCTTTTCTTTTTTCTTCTCATTGTTCAACTTGGTTGGTTTCCATTACTTTGTCTTCCAGATTTTTGATCCATTACTCTGTATCCTTAAATCTGCTGTTGATTCCCTCTGGTGTATATTTTATTTCAGCTATTGAATTCTTTATATCTGGCTTGTTCTTTTTTATATTTTCTATCTTTTTGTTGAGGTTCTCTCTGAGTTCATCTACTCTTTTCTCAAGTCCTTTATCTTTATGACTGTTACTTTGAATTCTTTACCAGGCATATTGGTTTTCTGTGTTTTATTTAGTTCTTTTGCTGTAAATTTGTCTTGTTTTTTCCATTTGGGACATATTTATCTTCCTCCTCTTTTTGTATGACTCTCTGTATTTGCTTCTTTGTATTAAGGAAATTATCTACATCTCCTGGTCTTGGAAGTAGTGACCTTGTGTAGAAAAGATTCTTTGATTCTTTATGGTGCAATGCTCCTGGTTAACAGAATCAAGAATTCCAGGCGTGCTCTTCTATGTGGACTTCATACACCTTCTTGTGCCTACTGTAGGTGCAGTGGATGGGGTTTAGTTCCTGCTTTGTTGAGGAGCCTTCTGAGGCTGCTACAGGCTTATAGGTAGGTGGGGTCAACAATCAGGCTAGTTTTCTGGACTTAGCCTCTCTGCTACAGATGTGAGTACATGGAAAGGCAAGGCAATATTCCTGTGCAGCCAGCTTAAAGGCTTAGTTGCTGAAGCTGGTGTGTGGGGTTATCTTCCTATCTCTAAAGGACAAGAGTCACCTTGGAGTGGTGCAGGTCCCTGCTGGGGTGGCTTGCTGGTTTTGGTGGGGCAGCCATTTTGGGTGGACACTTGTTGAGGTGGGTGGTTCGGATATGATGGGTCTGCAGGGGAATACAGAGAAGGGCATGCAATGTTAGTAAGGTAGGTGGAGAATGTTAGTGCTGGCTTTGGCTAGTTTCCAGCTATCTAGGTGAGGAAGGAAAAGAGAAATGGTACCAACTAACACTTTTACTCTCAGAAAAATCTTCTGAAGACTACTGCCCCTCCAGAAGGTGATCTTAGATAAGAAAACAAATCACTTTTGGGGCGCCTGGGTGGCTCAGTGAGTTAAAGCCTCTGCCTTCGGCTCAGGTCATGATCTCAGGGTCCTGGGATCAAGCCCTGCATTGGGCTTTCTGCTCAGCAGGGAGCCTGTTTCTCTCTCACTCTCTGCCTGCCTCTCTGCCTACTTGTGATTGGTCTGTCAAATAAACAAATAAAATCTTAAAAAAAAAAAGAAGATAAATCATTTTCACATATACCCCAGGCACTTAAAAAAAATTAATTAATTAATTAATTAAAAAGGGGATGAAGGGCAAAGGACAAAGAATCTCAAACAGGCTCCCCACTGAACAAGGATCCTGACACAGATCTCAGTCTCACAACCTTGAGACCATGACCTGAACCAAAAATCTACTGAACCACTGAGGCTCTTCCCCTCTGACTAGGCACTTTTCAGTTGTGTGTTGTGTTTTGGGCTATATTATCTTTTATGTTGTTGTTTTTAAAAATATTTTTAACTTGGCGCACCTGGGTAGCTCAGTCCAGTAAGTATCAGACAGTAAGTGTCTGACTCTTGATCTCTAGTCATGTCATGATCTCATGGGTTATGGGATTGAGTCCTGCTTTGGGCTTCCTGCTCAGCAGGGAGTCTGCTTGGGGTTCTTTCTCTCCCCCTCCATCTTCTCCTTCTTCCACTGTTTCTCTCTCTTTCTCAAATAAACAAATAAATAAATAGTTTTAATTTTTTTAAAAAAAATTACTCTCTGTACCCAACATGGGGCTTAAATTCATGAATCTATCAAGAATCCCACACTCTTCTGACTGAGCCAGCAAGGATTACATTTTTTGTTGTCCTCTGGCTCTCCTAAATTTTAGTCTGCTGATTTTTAAAGTGCCCAGAGTTAAGTCCTGCTTATTTTCAAAGCTAGATGTTATGGTGAATTTTCTTCACAGTTTGAGTCCCTCATGCTTGTGTTGTCCATCTCATTTGTGGTTAGACTTGCCAGGCATTTTGTTCTTAACTGGGCCTCCATGACTTCTGTTTCCATGTGGCCTTCTCTCTGTGGAATATCTTTTCCACCAGTTTTTCCAATTATTTTCAGAGTTTTAGTTCTAGAGATGTAGCTCTTGGGTGTGTCCATGGGTCAAGGTGAACTCAGGATCCTCTTATACCACCATCTTTTAAAAAAGTTTTAATTTAAATTTCAGTTAGTTAACGTACAATGTACCATTAGTTTCAGATGTATAATACAGTGATTCAGCACTTCCATACAACAGTCAGTGCTCATCACAAGAAGTGTTCTTAATCCCTATCACCATTTCACTCATCCCCTCACCTACTTCCCCTCTGGTAACCATCAGTATTTCTCTATAGTTAGAGTCTGTTTCTTGGTTTGTTTCTTTTTCCCTTTGCTCATTTGTCTTGTTTCTTAAGTTTCACACATGAGGGATGCCTGGGTGGCTCAGTCGGTTTAAGTGTCTACCTTCAGCTCAGGTCACAATCCCAGGGTTCTGAAATCAAGTTCCACATTGGGCTCCTTGCTCAGCAGAAAGCCTACTTTCTCCCTCTGCCTACAGCTCCCCCTGCTTGTGCTCACTCTCTCTGACAAATAAATAAATAAAATTTTTAATTAAAAATTTCTACACATGAGTGATACTCTATGGTATTTGCTTTTCTCTAATTGACTTACTTTGCTTAACATAATACTCTTTCACTCCATCTATGTCATTGCAAATGGCAAGGTTTACTCTTTTTTTTTATGGTTGAATAACATTCCATTACACACACACACACACACACACACACACACACACCCACATCTTGTTTATCCATACATCATTCTGTGGACATTTGGGCTCTTTCCATCATTTGACTATTGTAGATAATGCTGCCATAAACATCAGGATGCATGTGTCCCTTCAAATTAATGTTCTTGTGTCCTTTGGGCAAATATCTAGCAGTGCAATTGCTGGATCTTAGAGTAGTTATATTTTCCACTTTTTGGGGAACCTCCATACTATTTTCTGAAGTGGCTGTACCAGTTTACATATCCACCAGCAGTGTAAGAGGGTTTCCCATTCTCCATATCCTTATCAACACTTATTTCTTGTGTTGATTTGAATCATTGTGACAGGTGTGGGTGATGTCTCATTGTAGTTTTGATTTGTATTTTCCTGATGCTGAGTGATGTTGAAAATATTTTCATGTGTCTGTTGGTCATCTGTATATCTTCTTAGAAAAAATGTTTATTCATGTCTTCTGCCCCTATTTTAAGTGGATTGTTTGGTTTTTGGGTGTTAAGTTTGAGAAGTTCTTTGTAGATTTTGCCTACTAATCCTTTATCAGATATGCTATTTGTAAATATCTTCTCTAACTCAGTAGGATGTCTTTAGTTTGTTGATTATTTCTTTTGCTGTGCAGAGATTTTTATCTTGATTAAGTCCCAATAGTTTATTTTTGCTTTTGTTTCCCCTGCCTCAGGAGACATATCTAGAAAGAAGTTGCTATGGCTGACCAAAGAGGTTATTGCCAGTCTTCTCTTCTAGGACTTTTTATGGTTTCAGGTTTTAGGTCTTTTATCCATTTTGAATTTATTTTTGTGTAAGGTGTGATAAAGTGGTCCAGTTTCATTCTTCTGCATGATGTTGTCCAGTTTTCCCAACACAATTTTTCCAATAGATATTCTTTACTGTTTTGTTGAAGATTAGTTGACCACATAGTTATAGGTTCATTTCTGGGTTTTCTATTCTGTTCCATTGATATATGTGCCAGTTCTGTGCTGTTTTGATTACAGCTTTGTAATATAACTCGAAGTCCACAATTGTGATGTGTCCAGCTTTGCTTTTCTTTTTCAAGTATTCTTTGGTTATTCAGGATCTTTTGTTACTCCACATAAACAATCTTTTTTTGTGTGTTTTTTGATGCCTGATTTGTGACCTAATGTGTGATCTATTCTGGAGAATATCTTATCTGCACTTGAAAGGCATGTGTATTGTGCTGTTTGAGGATGTAATGTCTGAATATATTTGTTAAGTCCATCTGGTCTAGTGTGTCATTCAAAGCCATTGTTTCCTTGGTGATCTTCTGCAGATGATCTGTCTGCAGATGAATTTCTACAGATTTTCTGTAGATGATCTGTCCATTGTTGTGAGTGAGGTGTTAAAGTCCCATATCATTAAGGCACCACTTAACATTATATTTTGAAAATCTAATTACAATATATCTTGGTGTTGACTTGCTTCTCTTGATTTTGATGGGAGTTTTCGGTGTCTGCTGGATCTGGATATTTGTTTTCTTCCCCAGATTATAGAAGTTTTCAGCTGTAATTTTCTCAAATTAATTTTCTGTCCCATTTTCTCTCTCTTCTTCCAGGATTCCTAAAATACAAATGTTATTATGATTGATGGCAGCCACTGAGTCCCTAAGTCTTTTCTCATGATCCATAATTCTTTCTCTCTTTTGTTCAGCTTTATTATTTTCCATTATCTTGTCTTATATGCCACTAATTCCTTCTTCCGCTTCTTCCAGTTTGCTGTTCATTGCATCAAGTCTGTTTCCAGTCTCGTTTATTGTGTTCTTCATCTCTGATTCTTTTTAACTTTTATCTCTGTGGTAAGGGTCTCATTGTGGTATTTTGTCTCTGTGGTAAGGGTCTTCTTTCTCAAGCCCAGTCAGTAACCTTATGCTGGTTGCTTTAAATTCTCTACCACACATTACCCATAACTGTTTCAATTAGATCTCTGGCCATCCCTTATCTTGTTCTTTCATTTGGGATAAATTCTTCCATCTTGGCGTTGTGTCAAGGAGAGATCATATAGTGTCAAGGTTCTGGTGCCTCAGGGAGTATCTCTGGTGTGTGTTGCATGCACTGTGCTGTTGTGTTCTGGCTGCTCTATCTTTCAGGCCAGTCATCTGAAGAAGCACTCTTTTCCTGCTGTGGGCAGTGTTTGGTCCCTGACTTGCATGTGGTAAGTTTTAATGTGGTATGTTCTTGTCTGCTTATAAAATGAAACCTGATACCACTTCCATGAGATCAGGGGACCCTATAGAACTCTCTGGTCAGTTGATGTGGTGGGGGCTGTGCTATGTGTGGTCTTCTGTGGGGAGGGCCCCACCATGCTGAAAGTGAAGCAAACTTTGCTGAGAAGGGCAGAGTCTCCAGAGCATAGGTGTGCGGGGCTTGGTGTAAGCAGGTTAGGCAGCCAATGTGGGTTCTGCCTTGCTTTCTGCAGGTGATTTCTGTTTATGCTGAGGGATGGAGGAAGGAAATGGCACTAGCTACTTCCTTTGTTCCTGTAGAGGGTCTCCTTGAATGCTTCCTTGAGTGGGAAAGTGTTCCAGGAAGAGGGAATAATTGTCCCACTGTGTGCCCCAGGCATTTTCAAATTACTCTTTCAATGTTATCTGCTGTAGGAATAGGGTAGCACCCTCTAGGCTGTATCCCAGCCAAGCCTGCTGACTTTTAAAATCCAAGCTTTAAGCCCTGCTGGTTTTCAAGAACTCACAAAATTCAGTCTTTCTTCTCACTTTCCCAGCCAATGCCTTTGGTGAATTTTTCTCCTTGAACTTCCCCTATGTGCTTGCTCTCCTCTCTTTCACCGGTCTCTGTTACCATGGGTCCCATCCCACCAGACACCCATAATTCATTTCTCCCTCAAACCACGTCTCTGACCTTCCTATCTTCTTCTTCAGTGTGCTCTCTTATGTCCCTTTAGTTGTATAGTGTGCTCTGTCAGTCTTCAGGTCAGTTTCTGGAGGTTTTTAAGATGATTTGTTAGATATCTAATTGTGTTCATGGAAGAGATGAACCTAGGGTCCTCCTACTCTGCAGCCATCTTTTGAATTTTTCCTACTCCATCATCTTACTGAACCTCTTGTGTTCAAGTTTTGATATGTATGAATTAGGGGGGCATACACATCTGTGTGAAGGTTTTTGCATGGAAATAAGTTTTCAGCTCCTCAGGATAAATATCAAGGAGAGATATTGCTGCATTATATAATTAAAGGATGTTTAGTTTTGTAAGAAATCTCAAACGGGCCTTCTAAAGATGGTGTGTACCATTCTGCATCCCAAACACCATGAATGAGCACTTGTGTTGCTTCATATCCTCACCAGCAATTGGCATTGTCAGTTTCCATCATGGCAATTTTAATATTCATGTGGTCATATTTTGTTTTTCTTTTTGTTTTAGTTTGCATTTCTTTGATGACTTATGACATTGAGTGTCTTTTCATAAACTTATTAGTCATTTGTGTGTATTTTTTGATAAGGTGTCTGTTATAGTCTTTGGCACATTTTAAATCAGGTGTTTTATGTTCTTATTGGGTGTTAAGGGTTCTTTGTATATTCCAAATAGCAGTCCTTTATCAAAAATGTCTTTGGAGATATTTTCTCCCAGTATGGCTTGTCTTTTTATTCTTTTGATGGTATCTTACAGAAAATAATTTTAATTTTAATAAAGTTCAACTTACTGATTCTTGTTCCCTGTTTCTTGCCTTTGGTATTGTATCTAAAAATTCATTGTCAAGCACAGGTGATCTAGGTTCCCTCCTGTTATCTTATAAGAGTTTTATAATTTTGTGTTTTTTACATTTAGATCTGTTTTGCATCAATTAAATTTTTTTACATACATACATGAAATACATTAAGATCAGTGTCAAGAGACATTTTTATTTTTTATTTTTTTTCACGTGGATGTCCAGTTGTTCCTGCACCATTTTTTGAAAAGATTAACTTTGGTCCATTGTTTCTTTGTCAAAGATCAACTGATGATGTTTATGTGGGTCTATTTTTGAGCTTTCTATTCTGCTCTGTCTGTTAATTTGGCAGTACCACATTGTCTTCATTATTGTTGCTTTATAGCAACTCTTGGAGTTCAGTAATGTCAGTCCTCTGAATTTGTTCTATTCCTTCAATACCGTGTAGGTTGTTCTGGTTTTTTTGTCCACCCATATAGACTTCAGAGTCAATTTGTCAGTATCTTAAAAACATTTTCTGGGGATTTTGTTGGAATTGCATCAAATCTATAGATAAAATTGGGCAGAACTGACATCTTGACAACACTGAGTCTTCTAACTATGAGCATGCACTGTCTGTTCATTTATTTGTTTTTTCTTTGATTTCTTTCATCAGAATTTTGTAGTTTTTCTCATACGGATCTTGTACATATTTTGTGATATATGTCAGCATATATTTCATTCTAAGAGTTTTTTAGTAAATTCTTTCAGATTTTTTATGTAAAAGATCATGCCATTTCCAAACGGTTTCATTTGTTCCTTTCTAATCTGTATATTTCTTTGTGTTTTACCTTTTGTTGTCATATTGCATTAGATAGGACTTCCATTAGGTGAATTAAAAGAATTAAAGAATGGGAGCATCCTTGTCTTTTTCTGATTTAAGTGGGAAATCTTTGAGTTCCTTTCCACTATATATGCTGCTGCAGTAGATTTTTTTTGTAGATATTCTTTGTTAAATTGAGGAAGTTCCCCTCTATTTTTAATTGGCTGAATACTTTGATCATGAATGAGTATTGGAATTTTGTCAAAAACTCTTCCTGCATCTATTGATATCATCATGTGATTTCTCTTCTATAGTCTTTTGATGTGATGTGTTATATTAATTTATTTTATTTTATTATTTTTAAAAAGATTTTATTTATTTATTTGATAGACTGAGATCACAAATAGGCAGAGAGGCAGGCAGAGAGAGAGAGGGGAAAGCAGGCTCTCTGCAAAGCAGAGAGCCCAGTGCAGGGCTCGATCCCAGGACCCTGGGATCATGACCTGAGCTAAAGGCAGAGGCTTTAACCCACTGAGCCACCCAGGTGCCCCTTAATTTATTTTTAAATGTTAAGTAACTTTCAAAGGTAGATTCAGCTTTGTGTACTGGGAATAAATCCTATGTGGTTGTGGCATGTAATTCTCTTTATACATTGTTGGATTCAATTTGGTGATATTTTGTTGAGATTTTTGAACTTATGGTTATAGGAAATATATGTATTTTTTTTTCTTGTAATATCTTTGTCTGGTTTTGATATTAAGTTAATATTGGCCTTATAGAATGAATTTGAGAGTATTCCTTTTACTCTTTTCTTTTCAGAGAGATGTAGATAATTGACAAAATTTCTTCCTTAAATATTTGCTAGAATTAACCAGTGAAACAGTCTGGGTCAGGTGCTTATGTGTGTGTGTTTGTATGTGTTCAAATTGATTAATTATTGATTCAATTGCTTTAATAGATAAAAAGCCTATTCAGATTGTGTATTTCTTCTTGAGTGAGTTTGGCAGATTGATTCTTTAATCATTGGTCCATTTAACCTAGCTTATTAACTCTGTAGGCATAGACATATTTATAGGATTCTTTTATTTTTATTTATTTATTTATTTATTTTTATTTCTTTTCAGCGTAACAGTATTTATTGTTTTTGCACCACACCCAGTGCTCCAGATTGTTTTTCAGAGTCCATAATCTCTCATGGTTCACCTCCCCTTCCAATTTCCCTCAACTCCGTTCTCCTCTCCATCTCCCCATGTCCTCCATGCTATTTGTTATGCTCCACAAATAAGTGAAACCATGTAATAATTGACTCTCGCTGCTTGACTTATTTCACTCAGCATAATCTCTTCCAGTCCCATCCATGTTGCCACAAAAGTTAGGTATTCATCCTTTCTGATGGAGGCATAATACTCCATAGTGTATGTGGACCACATCTTCTTTATCCATTCATCCATTGAAGGGCATCTTGGTTCTTTCCACAGTTTGGCAACTGTTCCACCCACCTATCTTAATACACTCAAAATAAATTGTTTTTCTAGGTCTGCTGTAACCAACATCCACAAAAGAGTGGTTAACAAGAGTCATTTATTTTCCTTTAGCTTTATTGAGATTCAGTTGACACCCAGCACTGTATAATTTAAGGTCTAAAGCATAATGACTTGATGTACATATAGTGTAAAAATCATCACAATAAGTCTAGTTAACATCCGTCAACTCGTTTAGTTACAAAAATATGTTTTTTTCCCTGTAATGAGAACATTTAAGATTTACTTTCTTATCAACTTTGAAGTATTCCATACAGCAGTATTAACTATAGTCATTATGTTATGTAATGTCCCCAGTACTTATTTATAACTAGAAGTTTATCCCTTTGACCACCTTCATCCAGTTCCCCCACTCCCTTCCCCACATCTCTGATAATCACAAATCTGATATCTTTTTCTGTAAGTGTGGTTTCAGTTTTTAATATTTTAAATTTCATGTATAAGTGAGATCATAATATTTGTTTTTCTCTGACTTGTGTCATTCAGTATAGCGTTCCCCAATGTCCACCCATCTTGTAGTAAATGACAGAATTTATTTCTTTTTTATGGTTGAACAGTATTCAGTTGTATACACAATCATATCTTATTTACCCATTCATATGCAGATGGACAGTTAGGTTGTTTCCTTGTTTTGGCTATTGTATATAATGCTGCAATGAACATGGGGTGCAGATATCTTTCATATACTGATCTTATTTCTTTTAGATAAGTACTCAAATGAGAAATTGGTAGGACATGATAGTTGTATTCTTAATTTTTTGACATCCACACTGGTTTCCGCTGATCTTACCAATTTGAATTCCCACCAACATTTCATGAGATTTATTCCACATCCTCCCAGGATTATTATTATTGTTATCTCTTGTCTCTATAATGATAGTCATTTTGGCAGGTGTGTGAGGTGGCAATCTCTTGGTATTTTTATTTGCATTTTGCTGATGATTAGTGATGTTTATATATTTATTGATGTTTATCCACTTTGGATATTAGCCCTTTATCTGATATATCATTTGCAATTTTTCCCCCATTTTTTAAGTTGCCTTTTCATTTTGTTGATCATTTCCCATACTGTGCAGAAGATTTTTAGACTGGTGAAATTCTCCATGTTTTCATTTGTTTGTTCTGTTTGTTTATTTTATTGCTTGTGTTTCAGGTGTCATATTAAAAAGAGATCATTCTTAAGACTTATGTCAAAGAGATTTTTCCCTGTATTTTCCTCCATAAGTTTTTATGGTTTCAGGTCTTATTTTAAATCATTCGTTCATTTTGAGTAATTTTGTGAATGGTGTAAAATAGGGGTCTAGTTTTATTTTGTTTTACATGTGAATATTCAGTTTTCTCAGTACCATTTATTGAGGAAATTGTCTTTTCTCTACTGAGTAATGTTAGCTTCCTTATCTAAGTAACTAAGTATCTAAATAAGTAACTAATACTTTAAGTATTAGTTAACCATATTCACATGGCTTTATTTCTGTGTTCTTGATTCTGTTCCATTGATATATGTGTCTGTTTTTATGTCAGTACCATACTGTTTTGATTACTATAGCTTTATAATGCCATTTGAAATCAGGAAGTGTGATGCCTATAGCTGCATTCTTCTCTTTCATGACTACTCTAGCTATTTGGGAGATTTTTGTGCTTCATACAAATTTTAGAATTTTCTTTTTTCCCACTTAAAAATGCCACTGGAGTCTTGATATAGATTGTATTGAATCTATAGATGGCTTTGGATAGAATGGACATTTTAACAATATTAATTATTTTTTTAATATGGTTACTTTTTAAAGATGATTGATTGATTGATTGATTGAGAGAGCATGAGAGGGAAGGGCTGAGGGAGAGGGAGACTAAGAGTATCTCAATCTTACTTCACACTAACTGTAGAGCCCAACACAGAGCTCGATCTGAACCAAAACCAGGAGTTAAAACACTTAATTGAGTGCACCACCCAGGTGCCCCAATAATATTAATTCTAATCCATGAACCAGGGTATCTTTACATTTATTAGTCTCATCTTCAATTTTGTAGATTTTAGTAGAGATCTCTCCATTCCTTGGTTAAACTTATTCCTAAATAGTTTACTGTTTTTGATGTTATTGAAAATGAGATACTTTTAAAAATTTCATTTTCAGATAATTCATTATAGAAATAGTACTAATTTTTGTATATTAATGTTGTATCCCGCAGCTTTACTGAATCCATTGATTAGATTTTTAAAAAAGAATCACCTACTTATTTATTTGATAGAGAGAGAAATCAGAAATAGGCAGAGAGCCAGGTAGAGAGAGAGAGAAGGGGAAGCAGGCTCCCTGCTGGGCAAAGAGCTCAATGCGGGCCTCGATTCCAGGACCCTGAGACTATGACCTGAGCCAAAGGCAGAGGCTTAACCCACTGAGCCACCGAGGTGCAGGCTGTAAATGTTGTTGTAACTGTTTTTTGGTTGAGTCTTTTGGATTTTCTATCTATAAAATCAAGTCAATTGTAAAAGTCATATTTACTTCTCCTTTCCAATTCTGAGGACTTTTATTTCTTTTTGTTTCCTGCTGGCTCTGGCCAGGATTTCCCAGACTATGTTGAATAGGAGTGCAGGGAATGGGTACTCTTGTTTTGTTCCTGACCATAGAGAAAAAACTTTCAACCTTTCACCATTGACCAAGATGTTAGCTCTGTGCTCACCATATATTGTTTTTATTATGTTGTGGGTACATTCCTTCTATGCTTAATTGTTAAAAGTTTTAATAATGAATGGATGTTGAGTTTTATTAAATGTCTATTCCGCTTCTATTAAGAGGATCAAATGTATTTTCTTCCTGTTCTTTCTTTTTAGATTTATTTTTTTAAAATTTCTTTTTTTTAATTTAAATTTCTTTTTTAAATTCTTTTCAAAATTTCTAGAATACACTCTTTATGCACACCCACCCAATGCTCCATGCAATACGTGCTCTCCATAATACCACCACTGGATCAAATGAATTTTATCTTTCATTTTATTACTGTTACTTATTACATTCATTGATTTCATATGTGGAAACCATCTTGGAATCTTAGGGATAAATTCCCACTTGACATAATTAATCTTTTACATGTGCTGCCCAATTCTGTTTACTATTATTTTGTTGAAAATTTTTGCCTCTATATTCATGAGGAACATGGACCTCCGGTTTTCTTGTAGTGTCTGGTTTGTTAACATCAGGGTAATGTTAGTTTCAAAAATGACTTTGAGAGTATTCCTTTCTCTGAATTTTTTGGGGAAAGTTTGAGGCGGCTTACTATTAATTCTTTAAGTGTTGATGAAATTCACCATTGAAGCCATCTGTTCCTGACTCTTTCTTTGTGGGGAAATTTTTGATTATTGGTTCAATCTCCTTCTAGTAGTTGTTCTGCTCACATTATTTCTTCTTTGTTCAGTTTTTGGTAAGTTGTATGTTTCTAAGAATTTTTCCGTTTCTTCTGGGTTGTCCAGTTTGTTGGTTATAGTTGTTGTTCTTCCTTTTTTTCTTTTTTTTTGAATTTTTAAATTTAAATTCTGGTTAGTTAACAATAGTGTAATATAGGTTTAAGGAGTAGAATTCAGTGATTCATCACTTACATCAACACCCAGTGCTCATCAAAATAAGGACCCTCCTTAACACTCATCACCAATTTAGCCCATACTCACCCACCACCCTCCATCAAACCCTTAGTTTGTTTTCTATAGTTAAGAATCTCTTGTGATTTGCATCCCTTTCTCTTTTTCCCCCTCCCCTTATGTTCATCTATATTGTTTTGTAAATTCCACATGTGAGTGAGATCATACAGTACTTGTCTTTCTGTGACTGACTTATTTCACTTAGCATGATACACTCTAGGCTCCATCCACATCATTGCAAATGATAAGATTTCATTCTTTTTGATGGCTGAGCAATAGTCCATTGTGTGTGTGTGTGTGTGTGTGTGTGGTGTGTACGTATATATGTATACCCCACATCTTTATCCATTCATCAGTCACTGTATATATTTGGGCTCTTCCATAGGGGTTTGGCAATGTTGATAATGTTGTTATGAACATCAGAGTGCATGTGCCCCCTTCAAATCCGTATTTTTTTTTTTTTTAGTGTCTCCAAAGCATAGAGCTAAGGGCCATCTAACATTCTTTTATTTTTTTAAAATATTTTATTTGTTTATTTATCAGGAAGCACAAACAGTGGGAGGATCAGGCAGAAGGAAAAGCAGGCTCCCTATGAGCAAGGAGCCCAATGTGGAACACGGTTCTGAGATCATGACCCAAGCAAAGGCAGATGCTTAACTGACTGAACCTGTCCCCAAATCTGTATTTTTATATCTTTTGAGTAAATGCCTAGAAGTACAATTGTTGGGTTGTAAGGTAGTTTTATTTTTAAACTTTTGAGGAATCTCCATACTACTTTCCAGAGTGACTACACCAGTTTACATTCCTATCAACAGCATAAGAGGGCTTACCTTTCTCCACATCCTTGCCAACATCTGGTGATTCCTGTGCTTTTTAGCCATTCTGGACAGGTGTGGGGTGCTCTCATCATGGTTTTGATTTGTAGTTTCCCTGAAGGTGGGAAATACTGAACATCTATATCATGAGTCTATTGGTGATCTGGATGTCTTCTTTGGAAAAATGTCTATTCATGTCTTCTGCCCATTTTTTAACTGGGTTATTTGTATTTGGGTATTGAGTTTGATATGTTCTTTATAGATTTTGGATACCAAACTCTTTATCAGATGTCATTTTCAAATCTCTCTCCCATTCTGAACATTGACTTTTAGGTTTTTTTGACTGTTTCCTCACTCTTCAGAAGGTTTTTAACTAGATGAAGTGCCAATGGTTAATTTTTGTCTTTGTTTCCCTCACCTCTGGAGACATGTCTAGCAAGAAGTTCCTGCAGCTGAGGTCAAATAAATTGCTTCATTTTTTCCTTTCTAGGATTTTGGTGGTTTCTTTTCTCACATTGAGGTCTTTCATCTATTTTGAGTTTATCTTTGTGTATGGTTGTAAGAGAATGGTCCAGTTTTCATTCATCTAGTGTGTGGCCATCCAATTTTCCCAGCACTGTTTGTTGAAGAGACCATCTTTCTCCATTTGCATGCTCTTTCCTGTTTTGTTGAAGATTAGTTGACCATAAAGAAGATGAGGTCAATTCTGGGGTCTCCATTCTGTTCCATGAATCTATGCGTCTATGTTTTTGTGTGAGTATCTTACTGTCTTCTTGTTGACTACAACTTTGTATATATATATTGAGGTCTAGAATTGTGATGCTTTCAAGTTTTCTTTTCAGGATTTGCTTTGGCTATTCGGCCTCTTTTCTGGTTCCATGCAAATTTTAGAATTGTTTGTTTTAGCTCTCTGAAGAATGCTGGTGTTATTTTGATAGGGGGTTGCTTTAATATGTAGATTGCTTTGGGTAGTATAGACATTGTAGCAATGTTTATTCTTCCAGTACTATATATGGACTTTTTCCCCCATTTCTTTGTGTCCTCTTCAATTTCTTTTGAAGTATTCTATAGTTTTCAGATCTTTTACCTCTTCGATTAGGATTATTCCTAGGTATCTCATTGTTTTTGGTGCAATTTATGTTGCAATGGGATCAATTACATGGGATTCATGCCTTTTTCTTTTCGTGCTACTTCGTTATTAGTATATAGAAATGCATCAGACTTGTGTACACTGATTTTGTGTACAAGTGACTTTACTAAATTTGTGTATCAAGTCTAGCAATAATTTTTGTGGAGTCTTTTGTATATAGCTTCTTAAATTTATCAGGAATTTATTACCATGCTGACATATACAGATCTACAGATTTAGGCATAATATTACATAGTATACATTACAGTAATTTATTTAGGTTCTTACCAACATGATAAACTTTGGATGACCTTTCCTTTTTTATTATTATAAGTAATATGAAAAAATATATTTATATATATAAATTTATTATGTGTGGATTTTTCTTTTGAGATGGAAACCTATAAACATAATGACTGAAGTCCTCCGGGGACGGCATTTTCCCAGAGGTTGGTGTAGGTATGGGCCACAGGTCCTGAATTTGAGGCCTTTATTTTGTTGCATTTTGCACTCCACCTCCCATAGGACATAAGTGACCTCAGAGTGAGTCAATTGGCAAAATTCTTTTGGAATGCTGGTAGAACTTACGCGCGCACTGTCAGCCGGTGGCCCCGCTGGGGGGGGGGCCCTGGCGTTACGAACGGCCGGTGGGGAAGAACTGGATGGTGCCAGAAGGCTGGATTGCCAACAGTAAAACAGAGGAAAAAAACCTAGATTATCCTGGCCGGCAGTGCCCTTGTACCTGGCTGCGTTCGGGGTTTTTCAAAACACCAGAGGAGTTGGGCGAAAGGCAAACTTGAGAGATTCAAACCCATCACCGGCGTTGGCCGCAAAAAAATGGCAAAAGGGGACACCGGGGGGACGCAGTGTGGGTAAGTGTCGACCTTTGTGCACATCAGGTCATTGATCCAAGGGTCCTGGGACTGAGCCTTGCATTGGGCTCCGGGCTCAGCATGGATCCTGCTTCTTCTTCTCTCCCAGAAAAAAAAACTCCCCCCTGCTTGTATTTCTTTAGCTGCTTATGTCATATAAATTAAACAAAAACAAACAAAAACAAACAAACTTCATAAGTTCTTTGAAGTCAAAGTGTAGTTGCTGTGTGTCTTAGCATAGTATACAAAATTGTCCCTGATCAGCTTTAGATCATTGCTTCTTTCTGCCTTCTGCCTTTTCTTTCTTTCCTTCACTCCATTCTGAGTCATATTTAGTAAGCTTTTAGTTCTAAGAATGTGACCTATTTACCCTTCCTTCCTTTGCTTACCACTTTCTTTTTGCCTAGTATGCAAATTATTCACCCATCATCATAGTCTATCTAGGAAATTCCTCCTTATTTTTTCAAGTAATTTCACAGCTTTTCCATTTAAAAATAAGGACAAAAATGATACCTAAATCTTGGGTTTTGTTTTGAATTCTACTATGAGACATCCCATTTTAAGTCATTATTTCAGCCAAATATTATTGTGTAGAAATGAAACAGACTTGTTGCATTTTTTTCCCTTAATTTTCTTTCTGACAACACATTTTATAACATAAGCATATATTAGTGATTAAAAAAAAAAACCACAATCATTTTAACAATATAGTATATGGCAAGATATCTTTACTCAGTGAATGTAGAAACTGAGGTCAAATGGATTGATTGAGACCAAGATGTGTGATGTTGGTTACATCCCTCTAATCAACTGGATTGTTGGGTAGAACTCATTTGATTGCCTAAACATTTCATTATGCACTCCATGCACCCACCACTCAGTCTCAATAGTAATTAACATTTTGATAATTGAGATGTGATTTATATTTACCACACCAAACCACCCTTGTGCTAAACCATTTCGTGCACTGCTAGTCAAACAACCTGTTCATACTTTCCTTCTAGTCATTTTCTGGAAATGATGGCAAAGCTTGTCATTTTTGTAGCTTACAAAATAATTTGATTTTTTTTCCCTTCCTTTTGGATGGGTATCTTCAGTTTTTTCTGGATATGTGGTCTTCACTCTTTGCTGTTCTTTGTCTTCATCTTGTCTGTTCAGGCTGCTGGTAAACAAAAAAACACCATGGTCTGGGTGACTCAAAAACAACAAACATGACTCACAGTTCTGGAGGCTGGAGGCCCAATATCAAGGTGCCTGTAGATCATTTTCCTTCCTGGCTTTCAAATAGTCCACCTTATTGTTGTGTCTTCACATGACAATAGTGGCAAGGGAACTCTTTGGGGTCTGTTTTAATCAGGGCACTAATTCCATCATGAAAGACTCCACCCTGATGATGTAATTACTTTCTTAAAGGTCTGCACTCTTACCATCACAATGAAGGTTAAGGATTTCAACATATGATTTCAATATGACACAACATTTGGCTTGTAATAGCTAATAATCTTGCACATTAATTAAGGGACTATCTGATGAAATTATTCTCAGCTGGAAAAATAAAGTTCTTACTAAGAAAGCCCGTTGTCCTGTTTTTGTTGTTTTGTTTGTTTGTTTGTTTATTTGTTGTTGTTTTTTTTTTTAAATTCATCCATCTTGGGATTTATTCCCTCTTTGTCTTGCATATTCAGGGTTTTTTTTTTTTTTTTTTTTGTTACATTACGAGTTCATCCTCTGACTGCCAAGATGGAAGCCAGTTATGTAGATAAATACTTCTGTTTTCTTTTGACTACCTGCTGGTGCTAACTTTCTATGTTTCTATTTTTTCTGATTCTGAAAACATCTTCTGGACTTATGAACATGTTATGTTTAAGAATTCCTTCAGGGGAGGAATGTGACTGCATGAAATGTTGTTAAAGTCAAGGTTTTGTTGAAGGCCTAGCATAAGTGGCTTTCTGTGTACTGTATACCCACCTCTGAGCTTCTGTGCTAGAGGGATGCAGCTCTCTCCTAAAACCCTCATGTTCTGTTGGGTGAGAGAATATATTCAATTTGACCCAAATGCAGCACAAGACAAATTTCTTAGTCCCACTGAGTGTAATAAAAATCTAGAGCTCGAAAACTAAACTGATAGAGTCCCCTACCAGTGGCAGAAGGAAGGGTTGATACGGATAGAAGCGGCCACAGAAGAGGGATGGCCCTATAAGGCTTAATTCATGTCTCTTCCCACTAAACACTTGCTTCTTTCAACTTAATAAGAAACCATAGGATTCGTTTTTCGGAAACCTGATTTCTAGTCTGCAAAAGACACACATAATAGTTACAGCTGCAGTGCTTGCCATTACTTCAGTTTAATGTGAGAATCCAATAAGGCAACTCTTTGGCAATGTTGTTGGAATATATCAGTGAAGGATAATTTGGGATGTATTTCCTGGTAGGTGTGGGGGTAGGGTAAAGAGCATGCAGGGCAGAGGTATATGTATAAGAAGGGAGAAGAATGTCTAAGATGGAATGAAGAAATATGTAAGAAATCTGAAGCCGTTTTGCCTTTTTCTGTCTGTTCCGCCCATCCAAGGAGGAGCAGCCACTGTGACTATTTATGTTGTCTCATCTTATGGGTTCAGAGACATAGAGTCATTGCTTTCCTCGAGATATATATCCAAGAGGCTGGGTCCTGACCTTGAAGGAGAAGGAGGATGCAGCTTTTTAAAAAAAAAAAATTTTATAAAGATTTAATTTATTGAGAGAAAGAAGGAGGAGAGGAGAGAAAGAAAGAGAAGCGATAGAGAGAAACCAGTTTGAGTGGGGGGGCAGAGCGAGAGGAGAAGCATAATCTCCACTGAGCCTGACATGGGGCTTGAGTCACAGGACACGGGACAACAATCTGAGTCCAAAAGGCAGATACTTCACCAACTGAGCCAACCCAAGTTGCCATAAGGCTGCACTTTTTTAGATGAGATGAGATTCCTGTGGTGTTTTGGTTTGTTTTTGGGGGGGGGTGGGGGGGGGGGGTGTGCTAAGATTAGCTTTGGCAGTGTTCAAAGAAAGGATGAACAATGAGGTGCCTCATTTCCTTGCTTCTTCTCGCAGGTTGATGAATTCTGGCCGTTACATCAGGGTTGTTGTCCAGCTTTGTCATCAGTGATCAGGCATCTAACCAGAAGCTCACACACCTTTACCTCTACGGGGCAATCTCTCTTGGATAAGACACGGGGGGGTAGACTAGCTCTGTTACGGGCCTCTTGCCACCCAACTGTAAGCTTCAGATATTGGAGTAAGTCCGCTCGCTAATTATAGTGATGGGGATGCATAAATGGCTAAGTGTGGGGGAAATGGCTTGGTGGGAATGATTTTATATCTGAGAAGTTGATGGTGGACCATCTCCAAGATTGGGCTGTTTTGCAGGGATCATGGGGACTGGGAGAGTAGGAGTTCTATTTCTTGGTGGTATAAAAGGTAAAAACTGGACTCTTCATCACAAAAGAATGGGGGCAATATGGCACTTGTGTTTAAGGGAAATTTGGGAGAGAGCCATAGAA